>NC_057935.1:69266724-69279224 GCF_018555375.3 Anguilla rostrata | reverse complement strand
CACACACACTCCTGTTCCTAAGGACGTGCTTTTAGGCGGGAGCGATTGACAGGGTGCCAGGGGGAAGCTCATTGTGGAGGGATAGTCTGGATCGGCGCGGTCATACTGGAAAAACCAGATCCCGGCTCGCCCGCGGAGCGCGTTCCCTGCATGCCAGGGCCCGGTGCTCTGCGCAGGATAAGCCCCACGCAGCCCCGAGACTTTATTCTGCGCCATTGTGTCCTCCTGCTTCCTGCCTGCTGGCCCCACCCCTCCGGCACACACGCAGGCTACAGGCTAGACTGGCTGCATCTGCCCTCCAACTGCACCAATCCAAACAAATCTGTGAACTTTACGTTACATTACATTACATTACATTGCAGGCATTTAGCAGACGCTCTTACACAACAACGCAGAGCGACTTACACAGCTTTTACATAGCATTTCACATTGCATCCATTTATACAGCAGAATATATACTGAAGCAATGCAGGGTAAGTACCTGGCCGAAGGGTACAACGGCAGTGTCCTACTCAGGCGTCGAACCTGTGACCTATCGGTTACAAGCCCAGTTCCGTACCTTACTGTGCTACACTTCAGCCCTGTTGGATACGGTTTATTGAGAGAATGAAAAGGGTAAGGAATATAATGATAAGGAATGGACCTTTTTCATCCGATCATTTCTCGTGTTTTTAAAGATTTTTAACAAAATGTACATGTTTGCCGCAGAACTGCTGTATGAGATTTAGGGAACTAGAACATTCATCAGGTTGCAGGTTCATATCTTGAGTGGGCTCACTGGGCTATTTGACCAGTGAAAGCTTACAGTGGTGAAGAGCTGAACATGTAAAAATGGAACAATTCCAGTCACCATGGATACAGGAATCTGCCAAGCAAATAACTAGTAAGAGATAAATTGTGATTACTTGTCACCATATGTCTCACGTATTTGGACACAATCATGCCTGTGTTTATATTTCAAGGAGGCTGCATTTGTTCAGCATAAATGAAGCCGTGAATGCCTGTCTTGTAATCTTGGATGAATTTCTGCTGGTCCTGTTTCAGTAGAGCTGGCTGTGTCTTCTTCAGGAAGGAGGTTTGAGTGGAGGTCTGTCAGATGTGCAAAAGATCAGAGAGCCCTTAGAGTACTGTGTGTGTGTGTGTGCACACGTTTTGCTCTCTCTCTCTCACCTTCTCTTACTTGTTCTCTCACTCTCTCTCTCACTCTCTCACCTTCTCTTACTTAGTCTCTCTCCCTCTCTCTGTCTCTCTCTCTCTCTCTCTCTCTCTCTCTTTATAAGAGGATCTCTGTTATCTGCATATACCACTTCTGCATGACCCCCCTGTACCAAGGTCAATTAAGAACACACATACGCAGGCGGACACTAAAGCCGTACACGTTTCAGAGCATTCTCGAATCAGGCTCCTCACTAATGCCTGCATGTGGGGAGGTGGAAGCTCATCGTAATTGAACGGTCGAATCGGACATGCGGTGGATTTTGCGTGACAGGGCGGAGTTTCCGTTGCATGCCTTTTCCACAAACAAACTGGGCTAATGGAACAGAACAAAGAACTTGCTCGCACACCTAGCAGTGACAGAACGTGAGCTAGTGGAGCTTACAGTGGCCGTTCAGTAGATTCGACCTTTGAGTTTCCCTAGCATGCCAGAGCTAGCTTTGTACGTGCAGCTTGCACACATAATGATACGCTAACCTTCCGTGCAGTTATTTTCTTGTGTTTTTTTTTTTTTTTTTTCTTCCATCTAAGAATGTCGAGTAAAAAAAATACTATAATGATGGGTGAAGTGTTGTTAACTTTCCAGTAGATCGCACACGCAATTTTCAGATGGGAAATACTGTACGCTGACACCTGCTTATGTCGAAGTGCAAAACGTGAGTAATTTTAACAATGCAAGAAAAGCGTTTGAGCTGCTTGGAAAAGAAGATGACTGAAAGATGCTTTTGGTCAGGTTTGAAAGTATTTTGTTTTGATTTGAGAGTGGGGGAAAATATACAGTACTACCAGAATGAATATGTAAGAAATGACGAACAGAAGGCCTGTGATAAATGCCTGTGATGAACAGAATGTCAGCATAAGTCACCAGTTACAAAAATAGTATCATCATGTGATTTTGACTTTATGAAAAAGGCAAGTTAAAATGTGTTTCAAGTTAAAAAAATGCAGTGCTACATGACGTAGTGTACGTACACCTCCATAAGTGATGATGTATTCCTGTACTGTAAGTGTCATACTCAGCTGGTGAGTTAAAAACAAACGGGGAAAATTGTGACTATCTTTCTGAAAATAAACTGCATTCTTCATTTGCGTAATTCTCGGTGAGTTGCTGTGGGCAATGCGTGACAACGCGGTATGGTAATAGAGCAACCAGCCCGAGTGCCGTGGCCCCCCACGCCCCCGGCCCTGAGGGGGGAAGTTTGACCGCAGACCCCAGGCCGTCACGGAAAAATCTGCGGTGACCGTAATCCAGGCGGGGACGGCCGGTCACCTGAGATTTCCTCCGAACCGCGGTGTAACCCGAGCGGAAGCGTGCCGTCTCCCGGCGTCCGCTGCCAGTCCAGTCCGTCCGCCTCTCCTGCCGCCATGTGATCCCCTCTGCGTCCACAGAGCCGACCGTGTATCACCTGCATTTTCCTACCGTAACCCTTTTAAGGTGTGAGATCACAAACATGTGATTAGACTGTCCTGAACGACGGAACGTTCTAATGCTGATGTCACAATCGCTGCTGGCGACTGAACACAACGGAGTTCTAGAACACTGACTTAGAGTCAGTGCAGTTTTTTTTTTTTTTGTTCTGTTTAACTCTCGACTTTTAAACTATGATCGCCGAATAAATAAGAATAAATTGGACAGATTGCTTTAACCATGCAGTGATCGGGAGTTTAACCGACAGTTGGGGTCGCTGATCAGCTCTGTGTGATGTCTCGTGGAGGCCTCTGAGTCCCAGGCCGTGGTCTGTTTACAGTAATCTCCTCCTGACGGAGATGCTGAATGCCTGCCATTGTTCAGCAGCGGCCCCCTCTGAGGTCCCCTGAGATACGATACAGTGCGTCGCCATGGCAGGAGTGTGTGTGTGTGTGTGTGTGTGGGGGGTGTTATTACTGGCAGCTTATTGTGTGGAAGACTCCGAAGGGGGTGTAACGGGAGTGATATTCGGGAAGGGTGCGCAGGGTTTGTTGGAGCACAGTTATATCCCCAGGCTGTCAGGAAGGGAGGGGGGGGGGTAGGGGGGGTTCAGCTCAGAGAGGGGAGGGGGGTGAGCCATCTCTGCCCCCAACCCCACCTTTGGAACCGACTGCACCACCCCCCGGGTCCCTCACGCATTGCCTCTGGCCACAGTGGAGCGGCGGCGTCGCCGGGGGAAACGCGCTCTCCCGCCGCTGACAGGGGAGCATCCCAGAGCAGCGCGGTCGCCTTGGCAGCGCCGCCGTTTGTGCTTCAGGGGCGAGTTCTGAGCGGGCGCAGTTGTGTCGGCATGTCAGGCGGCGGGGAGCCGCGACGCGACGCGACGCACTGTGTGTGTGCGCCTCTACACCGCGTCCTGCCGTCTCTTCCTCGAAGGCTGACCTATCCGCTGGTTTCTTTTGTTTTGGGGTTTTTTTTTTTTTGGGGTGATTTTTTTCGGAGCTAAATGGTATTATGTTTTATTACCTGTTTTATTAATATGGCTTATCTGCTGCAGTCAAAAATGCCCCACCCCCTCCCCCAACTCCAGGAGAAGCAGCGGCATTCTCAACTGTTGTTGTTTTTTGTTTCCTAGGTAACGGCGACTGCTCTCCAAGGAAGGAGCACGCAAGGATGCTGGTGGACCTGTCCTTGAACAGCACGCCCAACGGGCAGCACTCCCCTAATAGTGAGTGACTCCTCTCTCTCTCTCTCCCACTGTCCTCTTAGTAAAACAGACTCTTCCTTTCTCTCCTACTCTTCTCTTTTCTTAGTAAAGCAGACTCTTTCTCTCCTCCTCTTCTCTTAGTAAAATAGACTCTTTCTCTCCTACTCTCCTCTTAGTAAAACAGACTCTTTCTTTCTCTCCTACTCTTCTCTTAGTAAAACAGACTCTTTCTCTCCTACTCTTCTCTTAGTAAAACACACTTTTTCGATCTCTCCCACTCTTCTCTTACTAAAACAGACTCTTTCTTTCTCTCCTACTCTTCTCTTAGTAAAACAGACTCTTTCTAAATTTGAACCTTCAGCTGAAAAAAACACAAATCTGCAGCCTGGGCACCATTCACTGAACACTAGGCGTTTAAAAAAAAAGTTTTTAAGGACACGGTGTCAGACTGCTGTAGGTTTTATTTCGGACACGAAAATACTTAATAATGTAACATTTTTTTGGGGGGATGGGGTGTATATTTGTTATTAATCAGCAAGAAATATTAACTGCTGTTGTGGGTAGGAAGGATAGAAAACACCCATGCGACATGGCACGTCGGTTGGGCCTGCTTGGAGCAAAGATCCGTTTAGATGAGGATCCCTTCTGATAAACGCAGATTGAGGAAGCGAGCATTCTGTGTGTGTCCTTCCATTAAAACCCGCCCGTTATCAGGGTCCGCTTGTCGGTGCTCTCCTTCCGTTAGAGATGTCAGACGCCGCCGTGGTTATCGTGCTAGAACATAATCAAATCTCTTGAGCCGTTATGTGTGCTGTAGCAGAACTCAAGTTTCGCCTCGCGCTGTTCCCCATATCTTAAAAATAGGTTTCCACAGATGCTCGGAGCGCGTCAGATCGGGAGGAAGTAGCTTCACGATTAGCACAGCTGGAAACGCAAGGAGCCGGCGCCGTATCTTTAATCTGATGCAACTGCAACCAGCTTTGCAGAGATCTCCCTTCCCCCCCAGTGTCAGCAGAAAGGGTAACAGAGAGAGAGAGTGCTGGTTATCTGATTAGTCCGGGGCTTGCCATTTTGGAGATGATCACTGAGAAAAAGGGGAAGCTGTCGTTCGCTGTTGTTTTCTCATCTGGTCCTGCGTTTGAGGGAGAGAGACTGAAGGGAGAATTCTAATAGATACTGCGAAGCTACACAACCACACCAGTGCTTTGTCACCATCGATTGCTCAAGTGTGCCAGCCCACACCACACACACATTCACACACACGCACACACATACACACACACATGCACATGCACACACACACGCACACACACACACACACACACAGGCCAACCATATTTCAGTACACCTTCGGGATGAAGTAACCACTGTATGGTAAATGGTAAATGGACTGCATTTATATAGCGCTTTTATCCAAAGCACTTTACAATTGATGCCTCTCATTAGGTGTTAGGTGTCTAACCGTGTCTTCGACACACCCAGGGCGGGGTTTCAAACCGGCAACCCTCCGACTGCCAGACAATCGGTCTTACCTCCTGAGCTATGCCCCTCTGCTGTGTCGTATGTTTTCTCTACACTGTTATGACCTTCCTATAGTATATAAACAACCTTTTGTGAAGGCTGTGCTTTTGTCTGATACCGGATGGTCTGCTCTCTTTAACGCTATACTGTCAGAAATTGATATAGATATTGCACAGAACAAATATCCCACTTTCAAGGTTCTCAGACAGCTTCCCATATTCAGTTCTCAGACAACTAGTGCTGATGCTATTTCAGCACAGAACGATGAAACTTACGCATGCTAGCTGTGACGCTAATTGATCTGGTGATGGAATGACTTGATGTTTGCACTGACATCCCTGAAAGTGTCTCCTACTTTATTTTCAGTGGTTTTAAAGCATTCCGGGTCCTGCCAGTCAGTGGCGTAACATTGGTTGTACTGATTTACTGAATTGTTTGGTAACAGTCAACTTTCTGTCATCCAAATATGCAATACACGTACACATGACAAGTGCAAGGAAAGGTATAATCATATAAAATATGTAGTACTACAATGTAAATGTAAGTACTACTTTTTTTGCACGTTTAAAATCCTCACATGCTCCACGTGATACAATTCAATTTATTTCTGGCTGTAGCATCCTAAATTTACATAATTTTTTAAAAATAAATATTTTTAATAAGGACTGTAAAAGTACCTGTGTGACAGTACACTTGCAGACAGATAAAGGCCAACCTGAAGTCATTCCTCTCTTACGTTCCAGTTGTTTGACCTTTGTTAGAGCTGGTACTCATGTATCTTTGAACTCTTTGTCTGCTGCTTGTGCTGGTATTGTAGCAAAAGATATTGCTCTGTCTCAGTCTTCTTCCAAGCTGTGCATTGTTCCCAGAAATGTTGTTTTAAAAGAACGTGGTTGTACAGTGGTTGTACATGGCCCCATAAAAATGGAAATGTACATTACTATAATTTTTTTTTTTAAATCAATGTTTCATATCATATTTTACTAAAAATGTCAAGTTTTAGTTACTTTCAAGTTCTAACTTTCAAGTCAAAGCATTTTGAAGTGTGTAACGTCAGTAATGCGCTTGAACAGGCTGATGTTAAACTGCATGCGACTTAGCACTTTAGTTCTGAGTCCGATTTACCTCTTTAAATACAACGCTTCTGCATTCGAAATGGCGGACTGCAGAAATCGCAGTGTTCACGTGTGTGTGGCTGTGTGTGGGTGTGTACGTGTCGGCCGCTGGGGGATGTGTTTGTGTGAACGCGAAGGACGAGCGCTCCATTATCGGAACACGTCATTCGCTCCGCTGCAGTTCAGACAGTCAGGTGTGTGTAGTGCAAATGTAAGAAACAGAGGAGGTTTTGGGCGATGATGGCCTCCACGGTCTGGGATCAGTCAGATGTCACTGTTGACTGTGGCCCGTAGCTCCATTGGCCGTCGTGCAATTGGTGATTCCGTCACCCAGGATACGGGAGGGTCCATCCAGTCAGTTAGGGGTTCGTGTTCATCGCTATTTAGCGACCCCCCCCCACTGGTCGAGGGTATATTCTGAGATAAAAACATACTGTGCCCTACTGGTGCTGTTATCCCGTATTGTTCGGTTCTAGAGAGCGGGGATTTGGATGAGCACCCTGCTGACTAGATCCGGCTTTGATCTTTGAGCGAGGAAAGAGGTGCTCGGGATTCGCTTTGTCAATTGTCCCATTCTGTGTGTGTCTTCAGCAGAGAATAATAATGGCAGCAATACTTCACAGATCTCCTGTTATGTTGCCAGGATACAGAAGCGAGACGGTCGGTTGTTTTCAGTGCACCTAATGAAATTGAATACGGTTCCCTCTGTGTTTTAGCATACGGTTCACCGGATTCTGTTTCCATCTCCACTGTACATCAGGTTCCATGTTGAGCTCAGCAGTTTGTTAACATTAGCAGTAGGCCTATGCGTGATGGTGTCGTTGGTTATATCCAATGATACATTTTCTAAGTGTATACAGGCCTTCACTACATTGGACATGCCAATCTTTGCGCTTTATCGGGCTGAAGATTTGGAGAAGCAAGATTTCCTTCCTTCTCTGTGGCCAGTGTGAGAGAATTTTAGCACTGACGCAAGATTGCTCCCTCCTATGGTATTTTACAGCTATGTGCACGCCTGTCTTTCTCCACAGAAATATGAGGAGCAACAAGCTGTTGAAGTATTTGACGCTGCCAGTCTTTTCAGTCAGGGATTTAAGTATAGCAGTCAATCAGATTTTGGATCAAGTGGCAGATTAAAGTTAATGTACCCAAACACCGCGTAAATTGGCAACACTTTGAGGAATTTGCGATTTTTTCTAGAGCAGAAGGTATTTTTCCCTTCAAAGGGTAGCAGCTGTTTCCACCAGGAGGGTTTCACTGTAAACTTACAAACAGGATGCAGCCCTTCTTCTTTCATGTTCATGTTTTTGAATATTTCTTCGCGAAAATAGCCATCATAATAAGGTTTTTTTTATATATATATATTTCTTTCTGGACAAAAGAGTGCCTTGAAGCCTTTCTTTCTCGGTACATTGTAGATCACTTTGGCAGGAAATCACACTCATCACACTTCTTGAACTCCTGAGCTCTTTTAAGGTTTTTTTGTTCTGCGTTCCGGGCCTGTCAGGGTTGCGGTATTCAGCGGGAGGCCGATCTGGTTTAGTTTCGGGAAAGCGGGCTGGACCCGCGCATGACGCGGTTTCGTGTGACGCTCCTGGTCTTTTTTTTTGCGACACTGGCTTGACCTGTTCCTTCTGAATTGCGCCCGAACATCCCTGAGAATGGGCCGACAGGGACTACGCCCCTGACACTCGCCCTGTGAACACTCACACTCGTCATTCGAAGACGCGCGTATTTAAACCTGCGCTCAAAATAGCTCATAGAAACACTTCCCCCTACATACAGTACTTTATAAATACTCATTTCCACCCGCAATGTACAGTAGATGTACTGTATCAGCGCATTGCTACCCCTTTCTAAATGAATACACATTTTTTATCTCACCCTTGCCCAACAGAGCACTACTGGACTCATATTGAGGAACACTGAGCAACACAAACAACAATGGAGAATAGCTTAAATGTGCTGACTGAATTAATGAATAGCTCTTCAATGGGTAGCTCAATTCTTCATTTGGTTTCTGCTGACACATCGAGAGAAACCAGAAACCAGATTGCCGTACAATGAGCTTCAAAATGATGGGTTTCAGTACACCGCTGCTTTATGCTTTAATGCAATTATAATACCGCAATTGTCTGAAATATGACAGCATACCTCCGTGTGAACTGAAGGCCAAGATGTTCGGTAACGTTTACGGGGAAGACGTGGAGGCAAAAAAAAAAAACTGAACTCACTGATCCAGTAAATCCAGTCGCTCCACAGGTATTTATGCCCATAACCGCCATGGCGTGCAGTGGATCAAAGAGACCTGATGACTTCTGCAGGGAATGCGACGCGACGAGGAAGCGCGACACGCAACGCGGCGTGCCGTCACGCCGGCCTTCGTCTCTGCTCTCGCGCTCTCTCTCTCGCCCTGCGTTCGCACGGGGCGAGAAACCCGGCGTGTGGGCTACTGTGCTGAGGGGAGAGGCAGGAGCTTCCTGTCGCGTCGTCTTAGTGGTCTCGTGCAGTTACGTACGTGTTATTGAAGAGAAATCATGGCATCATCAAAGACGTACATGCTATATATACTCTGGTTATGTCAGGACACTGATAAGTACTTGTTTCTGCTATCTCACTAGCCATATGTCTCTCTGTCTCTCTCAGTAGTTAGCCACCTGGCTAGCGACCTCTCTGTCTCTATTACTAGCTAGCTAGCTAGCGATCTCTCCATATCTCTCTCTCACTAGTTAGCTGCCTAGCTAGCGAGTTCTCTATCTCTCTCAGTAGCCACCTAGCAACCAAGCTGAAACTGCCGTCCAAGCATCATTTTATTTATTTATTTTTTTACACGTTGTATAACACCGGGTGTGATTGTACCACAATGATAAGCTGTTCCTCCATTTTTCCTCACTGAGTGGAACAATAATTCACGAAATGGTATCTTATCGGTTGGAGAAAACCGGAAGCCCGAAACTGTGATTGGCTGATGCCTGCGAAAACCGTGGGCAACATTTTTCGGGCAACTTCGGTAGCTCAGTTGCCCGGTTGCCGGGGTTGCTGGGACGTCGCTCAGCTACGTAAGAGAACGAATGGACTTTCGGGCAACTGGTCAACCGAGTTGCTCGCTGTGTGAACGCGGGGTCAGAAGAAAGGGTCCCAAAAGGCTCCTGTGTGTCTCCGGAGAGGAACCCTGTCTAGTTCACGGGTTCTCTATCGGGCAAAATGACTCAATCTGGAGCCTTTTTCATACTTCCTACACCTGTTATGGAGGATTCCATAAAGAACTAAAATTAGTTCATCTGTGCCTCCACAGGCGTAGGTACTGAATGTGTTTGCCCTGAATCCGTTAATCAGATGTTGAGTAAAACTTGTGTTAAATGTACAGAAACATATGTGGGACGTGTTTCCACTAAGCCACGGAATCAACCATGCCTCCAAGCCGTCAACCATTTTGCTGCAGAGGTGTGTCACTCTGTCAAACCAAAGAGTGTAGGCACTGAATGTGTTTGCCTCACAATAGGAATTCATTAAACAAATGCAACTGGTAAGCTTTTTTGTTGCAGAGGTGTGTCACGCGGTTGAACCAAAGGGTGGTGCAGGCCCAGCAGACTGAGAGTGAGCTGTCTCTTAACCCGAGACCCCCCCACGCCCCCGAAACCTCCTCCACCACCCCAGGGACCTGCTGTCTAGCCTCTCTGACAGATTGCGAGAGTTCGGTGGCGACACGCCCAAGCCATTCCAACTCCTGCTCACCGCAGGCCCGGGCCCACACGCGCAGCTGCTTCTCCCGCCATCGGCCAAGCGGAAAACCCGCGCGCGCGTTCTGCACCTGCAGCCGTCCCGCCATCGCCCGCCATCTCCCGCCATGGCCCGCGGGCGGCACAGGCGCCCCCTGGGCTGGGACGCGCCCCTGAGCTCGGTCCGGGCTTTTTTAGCGCTCACGCTAACCAGGGAAACTCTGCTGTAATCCCTGGGAGAGCTTAAATGCAGCGACATTCGCCATTTTGGGGGCATTCACACGACGTTGCTGCAATACAGCGTGCATGCTCAGTCAACCTGCTCCGTATAAATTAAGGTTAATTAATAAATAAAATTGCGTAAAGAAATTGGCCTTTATGCCCAGCAATGGCGTGATGGACAGCAGTTAACAGTTAGCAGTAGCAGAGACAGTACCAGGTGAAAAAGAGCACTAAAAAGTATGCTGAGAACTATGAAATGCAGGCTTTAATATGGCTTCAAAATGTAAGCACAGAAATTTTACCCATTGTTTCAAATGCATTAATCGTATACGTACGTACAGCCAAGAAACCCCTTTAAAGGCTGCATGTTGATGGTTGAAGGTTTACGAAACATGTCATCAATCACTGGCACCTTTGATGTAGCTGAGGTTTCATTCGTTTAATTTGATTGACAGCACACACGATAAAGCAAGAAGAAGCAACGGAGGAGGAGGGGGAGAAGAGAGCCCTGGGCATAGAGGAGGAGGTGGGACAAAGCGGCGAAGAAGGCTCCGGATTGGAGGAGCCCATGATTGACAGCCCCAGCAACCCGCAGGACGGAGGGCCGGGGGCGGACGGACCGGGCGATGCTGGCGCCCGGCTACCGAACGGTAAACAGATCCCTGGTGTGACTGACAGTCTCACGCGCTCTGGGCAGAGGTGGACAGTCCAGGTTCAGAAAGCTAAATATGTATGTTCCTCCGATCACCGGGATCTGCTAATTAGCACAATTCCTTAGCCTTGGTGAAGCATCGCGGCAGTGTCGTGTAATGGGTAAGGTGCTGGTCTTGTATCCTAAAGGTCACAGGTTCAATTTCCTGGTAGGACACTATTACTGGAACTATTCATTACAATGAATGTAAATACTATGTAAAAAAAAATAAAAATGTGCTCTGGATAAGAACATCTGCTAAATGCCTGTAATGTAATAGGTGGAAGAGACACATGGCAGGACTTATACTCTCTGATACCTGGACTTCCCACCTCTGAAGACTGGCGAGACACACGTGTTAGTATTTGCTGATCAAATCCTTCTACTTAGCGTTCTGTTTGCTGGTTGTAGCCAAATCAGCCAGGCCGTAAACCTGCCAAAATCACATACATTTGTTTTGGCTTGAGGAATTAAGTTGCAAACAAACATTAATTCTTCTGTTATTTTTCGCTGAACACCTTTTGTGTCTCAGGACCGGCACACTGCAGTAATAACAAGCTCAACGCTGAAAAAATTTAAACAATGTCCTTCCAGGGATATACATAACCTTTTTCAGGTTATTTTCTTTGAACGTAACAGCTTATTTGCTTGGCTGATCACTTTCCTGGTGATTACACAGACAGATATTTACAAAAACCATTCAGGTAAATGCTTAGCAAATACTGCACGGTTTCGCCTGACAGAGACAACTATTTGATGGATGGGTGTATGATGCCATCTGGTTATTTCAGCACATTTACAACATTAGGGATTTCCTTACAGTGATTATACACTGCATTGAAAGGAGCCACTCGTTGGTATTTTATTTCTTTTTGATCTATTATCTCACAGAAGTTTCTTCTGACATCAAAGTTTTTTTTTTTCTCTTGTTTTGTTCTTAAGGGGTGTGTAGAGGGTTGCCGAGCAACACAATACAATGTTTGAGATCTGGAATCATTCTCAAGGAAAATATCCCAGGAATCTTCCAGAACCTGTCCGGGGGGGCCCCAAAACCGACGCTATTGCTCCGGTCGGGCTGTCAGCACGGACGAATCGTATTTCATATTTTCCAAGCGACAGGTGCTTGGAGGCGGCTCGCGATGGGACCGAGCCAGCCGGCCTCTCCCTTGTCCTCTGGGACGCGGATAGAGGAAGGAGATGCCTGCTTTTTCGAGTTAGCGTGAAAGGCGTGTTATGAAACAGCGGTAATTTTGCGAGGAAATGTAAATGCAAAACGCGTCGGTTAAAGAACATAAATAAATAAATAAATAAATAAATAGAAAGGCCGCGTTCCTCTCTCGTTCTTCCCCCAGCGTGCTGGTGGCCTCGCAGGGTCCCGCGAACCACCTGACTGCCTGGTCTC